>NC_089828.1:6048341-6083843 GCF_035046505.1 Tiliqua scincoides
GGCAGAAATGTCATGATGAGAACAAGCCATGAACAAGTTCCTGTTCTGATCTGTTCAAAGTTGGAGGGTTGGTTAAATTGTGATGCATATTCCACATACGTTTTTAGCAAACCTTCCACTTCCTTTCTTAAAATGTCAAGCACAATTAGCCATTTCTAAATTCCTTCCCTCCCCCCCCCCAAACACACATACACACACACTTGCTTTCAGCCTTTCATCATCCCCACTAGGGGGCAGGAGCACTGGGTTTCTTTTTTCCCCCTTCTGATACAGCTGCTTGAGCAATCAAGCATCTTATCACCGGGCTACTGAAGGCACTTCAAAACAGCTCAGATGTTTAACTATAGCGGTAGTGATCATACATTCAGAACGGGCTCCAGGCCAAAAAAGAAGAAGAGGAGGGAAAAATCTGAAAAAGCAAAACACTTGCAGCCGAGACTGCTATAATGTGTGCAATCTACCTTCGAGCAAAACACACTGCGAGTGGCAAATTTCAAAGGCTGCACACGGATGCCAATTCCATGAGAGCAGAAGACCTTAAACATCTTTGTTTAAACTGGAAGCAATTTTCTTTACAGAAAAGGGGGGAGGATTCTGAAATGCGCCTCTTTTTATTGGGTGGTGAGATCCGTTTGGAAAGCAAGCAAGTGAGAAAGAAAATTTTACAACAGAATTGCCACCGGTGTCCATAGATTTGCCGGTGAGAAAATACTTAACAAAAAATACTTAACATGAAAAATATTATGGCTAAAAAAATAAATTTAACAAGTGGCTATTCTATGGCAACGTAAATAAAAAAAAAATTGGCATCTCTCTTTCTGGAAATCAGGTTAAACAAGGAAGTCAGCTGCAGGTGGTTGCTGGGACAAAGCCCTACCTGAGCCTCTTAAGACATCCTCCCACCCGCTTCCTATTGGCTCCTTGGGACCTGCCACTGCCACAAGCACTGGGGGTGCAGAGGTCAGCCAGGCCCTCTGATGGACATGGGGCCCTGGTCAGCAGAAAACAAGGTCAACCCCTCATGCCACCACTACTCCAATACAAAAACAAATGGGGGGTTAAAAATGTAGAAGTCGCAACCAGCCAAGTGTGGCCTGCCATGAGTGAAAAACAGCACCTGCAAGATCTCAGCTCTAAGAACAAAAGGAGATGCCAAACAAACCTCTCACTAGAACATAAAGAGCAGGCAGTCACAAGCAGAAGCATCACTGCCGAACCAGATGGTGGTGTTAATAAGGAATGCTGGTAGATCATTTTTGCCTCCCCTTTTTCACTCCTGAAAAAAGAATCGCTTTTAGGGGAGCCGCCTTTTCCACTGGCCTTTGCTTCTCTGACCCTTGATCTGCAGATATTTGCCTGTGTTCCATGGTGCTCTATGCCACCAAAAGTGCTGTGCCTCTTGGTTGTTGGCAACCTTCAGTCTCGGAAGACTCTGGTATCGTGCTCTGAATGGTGGTTCTGGAACAGTGTCTAGTGTGGCTGAAAAGGCCTAGTCCGGAGTGACAATCCCTTCCACACTGGGAGCAAGTGCAGTCTGTCCCTGGCCTGTCTCCCTGGATGTGGGCCTTCCTTCTTTGCCTCTTAGCCTCAGTCTGTTGGCCAAGTGTCTCTTCAAACTGGGAAAGGCCATGCTGCACAGCCTGCCTCCAAGCAGGCTGCTCAGAGGCCAGGGTTTCCCACCTGTTGAGGTCCACTCCTAAGGCCTTCAGATCCCTCTTGCAGATGTCCTTGTATCGCAGCTGTGGTCTACCTGTAGGGTGCTTTCCCTGCACGAGTTATCCATAGAAGAGATCCTTTGGGATCCGGCCATCATCCATTCTCACGACATGACCAAGCTGTGCCTCTTAACCTCTGGTTAAACTGTTGTTACAGACAGGGGTGCCTATAGACACTAGTGTTTGCATCATCTGGTGTGGGAGGCCAGCATGCTACTCCCACGATGAGCCTCCTCCCATGCAGCGAGTGGGGCGATGCCCCAGGTGGTTAGTGTGGTGACGCACCATTGCCCTGCCCCACTGTTTTTTGGGCTATAACTTTTGATAGAATAGGGGTATTTCAGTGTGGTTTGTTTCATTGCATTCTGCATAAAATTACACACCAAGTGATATACAGCACGATGGTGTTATTCAAAAGTACCAAAACGTTAAAAATTTTGGCCAGTGGTGGTGGCATATCTCCCAGGGCGCTCCCCTCCCACACACCCCACTAGCAATACCACTGGTTACAGACACAGGAACAGAAAGGAGGGGACTTTCTCTTATAGGATTGCAACCCTTGGCTCCATGCAACCCGTGCTCTCCTTCTGGCATTTTCCTGTTGCTGCCAACACTCTAATGGCAGCCAGTTGGACCTGCTTTCTCATGAAAGGGTTATATAACGATTGCCCATCAAGGATCTAGTCCCTGGAGAGACCAAGTGGGGGCAGCAGGGAGAGTAGCACACTGGACTAGATCTCTCTGCTGTATGTGTGCATCTTAATTAACAATCCTTTCCCCCCCTTTTCTCCTGAAGATGACAGGGTGAAGTTGACAATCTAATCTTCCTGAAAAAGCTCAAACTGTGTCAAAGGCCCCAAGCCGATAACCATCGCCCTCATGCCAAATCTAACATCTTCATTCCAAGAAGCAATCCTTGTAGGAGATCTCTATATGCTCCCCCACCTTTTGTTCAATGAGATAAGAGTTTCCAGCTGCCGAATTAACCAAGCGAAAGACCATTTTGGGAGGGGGGGGCAGGGGGGTGAAGAAGAGGGAAAATAGAAAGAAAAAGTTCCTTGAAGCTGTTAAAGTTATGCAGGACCAACTGGGACCTGGACAAATTAGTGGGTTATTATTACCAAGGGTACTGTAGAAACCAGCTTTGTTATTGGCAGTTCCTGTTTCTGTAAAGACTTGTTAATAGCTGAAATTTAAAGGTGTCATTCAACTGGCAAAATGTTATTTTTCCACAGGAATTGCTGTGTTCTCACCTGCTATGGGGACTCCAGAGAGCTGCAAAATACCAAGGGGAGGAGAGAGATGGTGTTTGTAAGTTAGTGATTCTGGAGAGGAGTTCGGGAATGGTGTTATTCATTTACTTTGAGAGAATTGGCTTCTCTTTTTTTGTAAGGTCCAGGAACCACAGTGGTGAACGGGAGACGTTTCAGCTCATTTCGCTCTTGCCAATACATTTTGAAAAATCTTGCCATCTGAGTTTGTCTAGGGGATTGCAAGAAACAAAGAAAAAATACAGAGAAGGTCTCACTTCATGTGATTCTGGGTACAGTGGAGTGGTGAAAATATTTCAGAACATCCCTGGTTTAAATCTGCCATGTTTCCAGATGGCCTCAGTCTTCCTCATCTGTAGTCTGGGGACTACAAACAACAAATGTTTGCTTACAATGTAAGTATACATTGCATTATAATGTAAGTATACATTATATTTGTCTTTACAGCAAGATCACACATGTGGAGGGCTTTGAATACGTGAAAGTGCTGTGCAAATGTTCAGTGTTACCACCTGAAATTCTGCCCCATCACTAGGACTGGCAGCTTCTTAATGAGCCCCTGTTCCTGTGTGTTTAAGTGGCAGTTTAGTGTCTGATGTGAACTGCTTTTAATGTTGGTCTCCATATCATGGCAAGCCAATTTCTTCAGATCAAGTTGATGCTAGTTTCAAATTCCTAGGTATTTACATCACAGAGGACCTCTCATGGACTATTAACACCAGCATGTTGATAAAAAAGGCACAAAAGCGGCTATATTTTCTGAGGAAGCTTGGGAGGTTAAATTTGTCACAGCAGCTGCTTGTGTCTTACTATCATTGCACTATCATTGAGAGTGTCCTAACCTATGATATCTTGGTGTGGCACGGAAATTGCTCTGCAGGGGACAAAAAAGCTCTGCAGAGAATTATTAAGATCGCACAACACATCATCAGCCTTCATCTACCAGCTTTAGAGGACATCTATACATCTCTCTGTCTGAAGAAGTCACATAGTATTCTGAGAGACCCCTTCCATCTGGCTCATAAGTTCTTTGAACTGTTGCCTTCGGGGAGACGATACAAAACTATGAGAGCAGCACCACAAGACTCCTGAACAGTTTTTATCCCACAGCCATAATTACGTTGAATAAGGCGATATAGTTGTTACCATGCTCCTGGGCATTATGGTCTGTTATACTGTTTTTATATTATGATGCATGTTGTATAGAATGTGTGGGTGAGTGTGTAGAGTGTGATTGTTGGAATTGTAGTATATATTTATGCTTGTATCTCTAAGGTGCATAAATTTTGTTCTGCTGTAGCACAATGACAATAAAGTTACTACTACTACTACTACTACTAATGGCACAGGATCCATTGAGGACGCTGCTTCCCAGCCAATTGGCAACCTGACCCGCTTCTCAGTGTGCGGCACACTACCTCAGGCCATCCCTGTCTAGAAAATCTGGGCAATGTGACATTTCTCTGACCATTGCAAATGTCAACTCTGGCCCTTGTGTCTGACAGTTGAGCAGCAGCTAGCAGTTCAACAGGCAAAGCTCTGCCAAAAGGGGGATATAAAGCTGACGGAACATACCAAGATCCAGGTCTACAGAGCTTGCGTCCTGAGTACACTTCTGTACTGCAGCGAGTCATGGACTTTCCGCTCACAACAGGAGAGGAAACTGAACGCTTTCCACATGCACTGCCTCCGACGCATTCTCGGCATCACCTGGCAGGACAAAGTTCCTAACAACACAGTCCTGGAATGTGCTGGAATCCCTAGCATGTATGCACTGCTGAAACAGAGACGCCTGCGTTGGCTCGGTCATGTCGTGAGAATGGATGATGGTCGGATCCCAAAGGATCTCCTCTATGGAGAACTCGTGCAAGGAAAGCGCCCTACAGGTAGACCACAGCTGCGATACAAGGACATCTGCAAGAGGGATCTGAAGGCCTTAGGAGTGGACCTCAACAGGTGGGAAACCCTGGCCTCTGAGCAGCCCGCTTGGAGGCAGGCTGTGCAGCATGGCCTTTCCCAGTTTGAAGAGACACTTGGCCAACAGACTGAGGCAAAGAGGCAAAGAAGGAAGGCCCATAGCCAGGGAGACAGACCAGGGACAGACTGCACTTGCTCCTGGTGTGGAAGGGATTGTCACTCCTGGATTGGCCTTTTCAGCCACACTAGACACTGTTCCAGAACCACCTTTCAGAGCGCGATACCATAGTCTTTCGAGACTGAAGGTTGCCAATATATATATACTGCTGAATACATATCTGTGGCCCAGCTGTTATAAACCACAGGAGCTCCACCTGAATAAAGGTTGGCATCCCAAGTGGTTAGATTGGCTTGACTGGTAAAAAGGAAAATTCCAGCCACTTCAACTTGTCAGGCAAGGGGGAAAAAATCTACATGTGCTGAAATTCTCTTTTACAAAATTATTAAACACACAGGCATCTAATCCATTTTAGTAATTGATCAGAGTTGCAGCACTGCTCTGTGCAGGTCTACTCAGAAGCAAGTCCCACTGTGTTCCCTGTGACTTACTCCCAGGAAAAAGTGTACAGAATTGCAGCCTCAGGTTTCAAAAGTGGGTGCCAGTTTTTCCATTGAGGAGATTGAGCTCAAAGCAACTTATTGTACAGAAGACAAACACCAGTGAAAGGAATATGGAAGAAAGCATAACTGCAAAATCAATGGGCATTTCAATCAATGATGGTTCGATAACATTTCAATACTCTCGATTCAAAAGATAAGGCGGCCCTTTCAATAATGTTTCAATAACAGTGAAGAGTAAAACTTAAAATAATGCTTTGGAAAATCAACTCTACGTAGATGTTCAAGCCCAGCTGAATGTTCTCACTGGAAGCATTTGCAGAGCGCATGGGTTGTGAGTGCTTGCGCATCTCACACGGTGGCAGCAGCGGTGGTGCTTTTTGAAGGACTCTGGTGGGGCTGTCTTGCCTGCTGCCCCCAGATTGCACAACCCTGTGTATAGATGGCACCCCCCAGACTCTGGCTGCTGGAAGGAAGCAGTGCTAGGCCTTTTCTACCCTCAATTTGCCCTGCCCCTGGATAAGAGCTGGAAGGCAGGGGCAGGCAAGCTCATGGTTGGAGGAGAGCATCATTCAATCTTCAAAGCCAACTTAACATGTGGACATCTCTGCATTCAGATATCTTTCAGAATCGGTAGAACATTTTCACTTTTCGCTTGTTACTCTGATCATAGCAATAATTTGGTCAAAGAGAGAACAACAGTTGAAAAGGCCCCCAGTTATAATCCAAGCCCCCCCTCCCAAAAAAAAAAAATTGCCCTGTGTCTCAGGTAGGAAAATTTAGAAACATTCCTAGCGGGGTGAGGTCTGTAAGTCCACTGATCCCAAAGCATAGCACAAAGCTAGTGGTGTAGCTAGAGGAGGTGTAAAGCGCTAAGTTTTTCAGGGAGCCTTACCGTGGTATGCAAAAAGCCCCTCTCCCTCGGAGCCATTCTGGGCCACAAGAGTCCCTTTTTGCTTTTGCAGCCCAGAACGGCTCCGAAAGGGAGGGCGCTTGCACAATGCAGTGAGGCTTCCTGCAAAACTTAGTGCTTTGCACCCCCTCTAGCTATGCCACTGCACAAGGCAGGGCAAATTGTAGAGGTACAGTAAGTCTCTGCAGGATCCAGCCCTAGGGAGGGAAACTCCTCTCTCTCTCTCTCCCTGCAACCTTCTCCCTGTCCCATGAGCCACCCACCCCTCTCTCTTTCAACACTTGTGTTTTATTTACGAATATGTTGCTGGAATCCAAATGAGCTATCTATTCTCTGTCTGTGTCACTTTCCCACAGAGAACTTGCCGGTGCCTGACACAGAGTCCGGCAGAAAGGGGAGAGGGGGCCAGAAGAAAAGGAAAAGAGGCAAAGAATTCTTTTCAATGCTCTCCCCCGCCGCCACCCTCTCTTAATGTGGTGCTCTCATCTCCCCCCCCCCTGCTACTTGGTTCCACTTTACCCTTCTTTATTCTACACGGTTTCTTCAAACCGAAACCCAGAGAGGGTCCTATAGGGCAATGCATAGGATCCCTGGGAGAGAGGGAGAGTGCGCAGGGAGCGAGAGGGAGAGAAAAGCCCCCAACTAGCTATACACCAGATGTATAATGTTATATGCTCAAACTGACAAACACAAAGGCCCAAAAACAAAAGACGTGAATTAAGGAGAGGCATTCAAAAGCGTGTTTTCAAAACAGCCCAGCCAAGAGGCTGGCTACCCCTCCTGGGACGAAAAATGTTGGAGAGAAAAGGTGCTAAAGAAAGAAAGGAAAAGGAGCTAAGGGGAGGGGGAGGGAGGCTCACTTTTTCTAATAAGATGAGGCCTAAGAAGGAAAAAAAAAATAAAGTGCCCTTGAAAATCTCACAACTAGAATGGGGAAACCACACGACTTTGGGGGGGGGGGTAGCTAGATCCTCATCCTTCTGCAAAACCCATGCTCCCAGTCCCAGTGTGTCACGAGTGACATGCAAACCTTTAACTTTTTAAAGCTTATGCTTTGTGCGCCACCAAGTACTAGACTTTTTAACTGGAAAAAAATGAATTTTTGTTGCCAATCCTCCTCTTGGATTCTCCAGTACGTGTATTTTATTTTACTTGGAAATTTACAAATCGTGTCTACAAAATTCTCATGAAAGGAAAGATTGTAAAAATATTCAAGACACCACTGCATCAAAATCACAGCTTTCAACATCCAGTTCTTTTTTGCAAGTCTTCCTAGCGAACGTATTAACCATTAAAGGAGGGAAACTGCCAGGGGGAAACCTTTTCTCTATACACGGTTTTATTTGTCCCCACTAGGTGATCCCCATTAGTCTTCTAAGAAGATAAAGTATCATACAAAACAGATATACTGGCTTCTCTATTTAGTTAATTAATTTGCAGCCCTAATTTGCTCTCCTCTGTTTCGTGCACTTCAAAAATATGCATGTACCTAATCTACACAATTAAGGATATCCTTGTGCCCTGCAGTGCTCTGTGTGAGGTTCTCTGCCAAACAGATGGTTGGTGCTGTCAGCATGAATCACCTGTTGGGGTGTGTGGCTGAAATCCACAAACATCCCTTTCTGCAGAAAAAGGTGATCAGTGCTGTCAGTGGGGACCATCTGTTTGCTTGCATTGCATGTTATGGGCAAGCATGTTTTGTGCACCACCACGTACAAGACTCAGGGCTTTTTATGACCTCCCCCCCCAATTACAGCACATTTTTATAATTCTATATCCAGTCCAGGTCAACCCACACTCAAAAATCTGCCTCCATGCATAGATTTAGCATGTTACATGAGACACCTTTAGGCCCAAAATACACTAAAGTTATTCATTTAGATATAAAATAAGTACTTAGAAACATTGTATCATTCTGAAATTTTTCCTGTGGATAGTAGAGGGATGAGCCTTGTTCCCTGAATTTTTTTCCGAATCTTAGGGTCACCCCATTTTGGGACCAGGGGTGCAAATTTGACAGTTGACCATTCAGTCAACTTTGTTGTCAACAATTGTTGACTTTGACCATTCAGTGCCCCTCCCCTCAAGTTAAAAACCTAGGGTTGGCACATTTTGAAAGGTCAGGGAGTAGACTTCATAAGTCACTTTGACTGGAATCTCTCAGCAACAGGTAGAGCCTGTAATCACCTGTGGAACTTATTGTTGCATCAAGTAGTTTCAGAAATGTATGCTTTATCTCCCAAAGGTGCAGAGAAGGACCATTATTAATATATGAGTGTAAAAAGGATACTTAGAATCATATTGATCTGAAATTTTTATTGTGAGTAATAGAAGGATGTTGCTTGTTCTCTGAATTTCTAGAGTTGCCCTATTTTAAGCACCAGAGAGGCATATACATTTTTTCAGGTACATGGAAACACCTGGTATTTTCTCAGGTGGCATAAATGTCTGAGTTGAAGTCCCCTGACAAGGATTTCACAAGAAAACTTGGAAGATTTTACATCTGTCCTACCTTTGGACCTAAATGGCATTCCCATGAAATGTTATGGATAAGAGAATGGGCTTCAAACCAAACCATTCCTACTTTTAATCTCACCTCTGTTATGAACTTATTAGGTGCCCTTAAGTTGGCCACTTCCTCAGGTTCAGTCTTCCCATCTATTTTATGGGGGTAATACTTATTACAGCAAAATGTAAAATGCTCTGAATGTTCAGAAAGTGTTCTACGGCACTGTCGGTCTGGCAAAGAAGATTCTCTGCACTGAAATTTCTTGGAGAGAAAAAAGGGCTGCATGTAGATTTTTTTTTTTTTGGGGGGGGGGTTTCCTCCTGAAAATGTTTCTGCATTTTCTGGGAGAGGGGAGGCAGTTCGATCTTTTCCATTCATACGGTCACATGACATATTGACCAGCTAAGATCTGCTGATGTCTTGGCATGAAACAGCTACTCCCCTCTCCGGGCTAGCAAATTTCATTACAAGACATAAAATCAGCTTCAGCCAGGTTAGGCCAAATACCAGCACCCTTTAAAGGACCCTCCCCCAGCCAAGTTGACCCCCAAGTCCTCAAGGCTGTTTGGAGTGGGAGTACCCAGTGCACCACTGGGAAGAGTGGGAAAGCCTGGACATTCTTTGGTAGTTAAATTATTCTAGAATTAATACATGTGACAGTTGCCAAAATTGTTCAGAGAAAATTCATGCCCTCCAAAATCTTTTTTTTTAATTTTTTAAATACCCTTGTAAGTTAAAAAAAAAAAGGAATAATTTAGGCAAACTCTAGTACTAATTACAATTATAACATATCATAATAGTACTGTGCAAGCAGTGTCATTCTAGTTCAGGATATATTTAAAGATCATGCATTCAGTCTAACCCAGGGGTGTCAAATATAAGGCCCGCGGGGCAGACGCAGCATGCAGAAGCTCTTTATCCAGTCCTCGAACTCTCCCAGCATCACCATCACCTGCTTCTGCCTGTCGAGCTGTGCCACTGCTGAAAGGGAGGCCCATGTGATCTTTTGGCTCCCCCATATCTTGAAAATATTTGGCTCCCCCATAGCTTGTAAATATGATCAAAATTTGAGCATTTTCTCTTCTGTCATTTGCAGCTAAGGAGTGCCTTGGAATGAGGAAATAAGTGCCTATTTACGGTCATCACCTGCTTAAAGACCTCACTTCTGGTCCTCAGCAGGTTTCAAAAAAGCTATCTGAAATGTCTGAAATGGCCCTCTGTCTGAAATGAGTTTGACACTCCTGATCTAACCAAACATTTTGAACCTCCTTCTCTTCTTTAAGAGAAGGCAGAGGCAGTGATTTGAATGTCCAGCCCTTCTGAATTGTTAGGAACATCTTTTTAAAGGGTTTTAGACCAAATTTACTTTGTGCTATACAGCAGAAACACATAACTTGGAATCTCTACCTATCTAGGTACAGGTTTGCAGGGCATTTCATAGAAACTCAACCATTTGCAGTCCTGGGTCTTCACGGTAAAGGCACAGAGCCCTAATCCTTACTGAAAAGGCCAGGATGCTCAAGCCACAAAAAGAAAAAGAAAATTTTCATTTTGTCACCACTGAACCATTCACATTTTAAACTGTTTCACCTGGCAGTCCATTGTTGTAAATACACCCACAACTCCTGGCAATGGATAAAATAGATTCATTAGCTTTGATTAACCTCCTTTAAAGGAGACTTTAAATACCTACTGCAGACAGCTATTGCTACGGAGACGGCCTTTAAGATGCTTTATCATCTTTAAGACCCAATTACTGTTGTCCCAAATAAGAATAAAACATCACAGGGAAAATGTTATGTTCAAGCCCACAGCAAATAATCATTAATTTATAACAGCAACTTCCCTTCTTCCCTATAGTTTTATTGATGGCTCCAGTTAATTTGAGTTGAAAACAATGTAACGTGAGACTGATCAGACCATCTACTCCTTCAGTTTTATTGACTTTTTTCCCCTCTGTTTCTCCCCTTTTCTTTTTTTATCCCTTTTTTAAATGCCACGGGTTTTGCATGTCAAATGGCCACTTCTTAATATATCTTTGTCAAAAGTGAAGCTGAGATGAAACAGCTGTGGCCCCAATTTGCTTTTTCAGTAGAGGGAATACTGTAAAACCCCAATGATCATTCCATTTGGGGGGTGGGGAATCACTGGAGGTAATGGTAAGGAAATGTTGTCACTAAACTGCCCAGGGCCTTGTGAATCTAAAAATGTTGCTTCTTTAATCCACTGCAGTTTTGCTTCTTCATGGAAGGCAAAAATGTTGGAATACACATTGAACATGTTTTTTTTATAAGAGTGGTCTATGGGAATAATGGCCCAAGCATAAGGGCCTTCTATGATAGCACATCTTTCACACCCAGCAACAGTTTGAAAATTAAACCACTGCCAGGCCAGACTGCACCCTTCCCAAATAATCATATTGTTTATTAAATGTATTTATGCACTGTCCTCAATGCATTTGAGGCATTTACACAGGCTTGCAAAAATTCTAACAAACAAAAAATTAGTCATAAAATATTCATCAAATTAAAAACAAACACTAAAGGCATTCAAAACACTAAAGGTATTCAAAATAATCCTCCTAGAGAAATGGTTTTCAAACTTTTTAGCACCAGGACCCACCTTTTAGAGTGACAATATGTTAGGACCCACCGGAAGTTATGTCATGGCTAGAAGTGACATCATCAAGCAGGAAAATTATTAACAACCCAAAATCAAATCCATTAAGGCTGCAATCCTAACCGCACTTTCCTGAGAGTAAGCCCCATGGCACAAAATAGGACTTACTTCTGAATAGACCTGGTTAGGATTGTGCCCTTTGTAAATTAAAAGTTTACAATAAATATAACTTTAAAAAAATTAAATAAAGAAGAACCCATGTAACCCTTCCTGATGCTGATCTGCTGATCTGTTTTAAAAAATTCCCTAAACATTTTAAAGACTGCAATCCTATCAACACTGACCCAAGAGTAAGCCCCATTGACTGTCATTGTTAAAAGTATATACATTGTTAAAAGTATAACCTGTTAAAAGTACAGATCTGTCACATTTCCCCAAATGCAGTCACATACCATGGTAGCATCAAGTCTGATATATTAAAAAAAAAACAACCACATTGAAATGAATGGGGACCCACCTGAAATTGGCTTGCAACCCACCTAGTGGGTCCCCACAATTTGAGGAACAATGTCTTAGAGCAAACAATTCACGGTCATAGTTTACACTTTACAGGAAGCTTCCATCTCCACCCTGGATAGAAGTATTATCCTAATGAGACTAGCCAAGTCTTCACATACTGGAAAAAGGATCAGAGGAAGGTAACCAGGCACTTGTTCCTTGGCAGAGAGCTTCACAAGAGCAGGTCAACACCAAGAAGCCCCTGCTCAAAGCTTCGACTGACTTTCCTAATCTCCATATAGACTCCATTTATGTAGAATATTTTGGCAGAATTGGCACTAACTTTTTGGGGGGGGGGGAATGACATATGAATCAAATTTTCAGGGTTCTACCCAAGGAGCAACAATTCAGAATTTTCAAAGGAAATCAAAGTGCAATAAGAAATTTCAGGGGGGGCAGGAGGGTCACACCACATATTCCTAAAATTTGAATTGCACAGACATCTTTTCAGTAATTACTACAATGTCTCTTTAAGGAAAAGTGGTAATGTATTGAGTGGTACGAGAAGTTGTTGTGAGGACCTCAAGTTCTTCTGGAGCGAGATGGGATAGAAATCTTGTAAAATAAAAGGAGTTTTGTTGCTAGTGTATCAGCATCTGTGCTGATGCTGAGAGATGCTGGCGGAGGTGAGATTTTTCTGGCTCAGCCAGTCATATCCTTAGCAGCTTTGCTACACCAGCCCTGGCCTTTTAACTTAAGCTGAATTAAGTTCCACTTTAGCTAAAGTCACGTCAAGCTTGCCCACGACCAACAACTCAAGAGAGTTTGTGCATTCAATTTGCAAGACAAACTGCAGCATATCTCCCTGTCTACATCCTTTAGTATGAATGGGTGCCTCATTTCCAGATGCACATGGCTACATAGGTGTGCCTGAGCCCCAGTGGTGTAGCTAAAGGGGGTGCAGAGCACTAAGTTTTGCAGGGAGCCTCAGCACAGTGTTCAAGTGGCCCCTCCCCTTCAAAGCCATAATGGGCAGGGGGAGCAAAATGGAAGCATTCACCCCTCCAACTCACCCTTGGAACCATTCTGAGCAGTGACGGTAACATGCATCAAGTAATGCGTGTCACCTTCTGCTACTGCCCAGAATATCTCCAACAGTGAGTGGGAGTGACCACTTACACAGTGCATACCAGCACCTGCAGTACTTACCATTTTGCCCTCCTCCAGCTATGCTACTGGAAACCTTCCATCCTATACATAGGAGTAAAAATGGACGTTGGTTCTTTGGCTAGAGGGCAGTTCTATGTGTGCTTTCAAACATGAAACATCCTGTACCGGCTTCAGCATTTCACTAGATGGTGGAAATGTTTGGGCAGGAGGAGAACTGTGCACTTCCCATCATCCTTCCCTGGCCAGTGGTATCACCTGGTGTCCAAAGCAGCTGTAGAAAGTGCAGTGTTAATTTTGGACCTGCTTGGAGTGAATTAGGGATAATAAATAGTGAGATGCTGCAGCTCTCAGGCAAGAAGGTGGAACAACAATTAAAAACACAGCCTGCAGAAAACAATTCTTTTCACTAACAAGGCAAGATCCCCAGGTGGAGGCCATCAGGATCTCCTGCTTCCTGACAGCAGTCCTATTAGGAATGCCAAGAAAAACACTGCCTAAAGTGAAGATCCCAATAATTTAGGAGGTTCTTATTCAGGCCCTCTGTCTGAGGATTTCAAGGAGCAGCTACCATTTAGACTGACTAAAATTTCTCATCGAGGAGGGGCTTCCTTACAGCCTTATCTTGTCACCAGGTTTCTGTGGGGGAGAAACTCAAGCTGCATTTCAGGGTTCAAAGACAGCTGAGAAATCTCAGTTGAGGTCTAAGCTGAGAGAAGGTTGCTTTTGCAGATGTTTTCAGACCAGTGTCATTTGATCCCAGTTTTACTGGGACAAAAATCATTGCAAAAGGGAAATAACAGAAGTAACTTGGGGGGGGGGGGAGGTGAAACATCGACAGGAAGGGGGAGGAGTTTTTGGAAGGTGAAAGGGGCCAGGAGGGGGTGGATCTTGGTGGTGTTCTGCCAAATATCCCAACTCCCTTTTAATGCCTGCTTTTTGGCTAATTAACACCCTCTTTTTTTTTTTTTTTCCAGGAACAACAGCTGCAGTGTGCAATGGAATGAACACAGAACTCCTTATCTATAGCAAATAACAAGAATTTATTTCTACAAACACAGACACTCCCTACAAGTCCTCTTGTCCAGAGGCTTTCCCTCCCCAAACTCCACTTAACTCTGGGGGTAACGTCTGAAGCCTCCAGTCCAAGTCCAATCCGGTCTCCAAAACACAGTCCAGTCTTCTGCAGTAGAGTTCCTCCTCTCCAGCAGTGTGTCTCCTCCAGCAGGGTCCTGGCAGTCCTCTCTTCCTGTAGGTCTGGGTCAGGTAGCCCTCTTGGTCAGCTTCCAACTGGGTCAGCATCCTGCTTGGCCAGCAGCTCTTGGCTCCTTCTGAAGCTGCCTTTTATCCTGCAGCCCCTTGTTAAGTCCAAATTCAGCTCAGCTGTGTGTGAGCTACCTTGTTAAGTCCAAGTTAGGCTCAGCTGAGCCATCTCTTCAGTCCATGAGTCCATGTCCATTCAAAGTCTCATCAAGGTCAAATGAAGCTCAGGTGTCCATCAGAGTCTCCATTGGCCTTGATTGATTACAGCTGTGGAGCCAGCTCTGCCCTTCCCAGAGGTGTCAAACAGCTGTCAAAACATGGGATCGCTGTCAACACCACATCATCCACCTGATGATCTTCTGATCTTCCATTACAGGTGGCACTTGCATACACCAGATCCTGTCCCTGTTCTCTTTCTCTCTTACTCTCCTTGGTTCTTTGCCAGCAAAAAGGCTGTTGCAGATCTGAGGAGACCCATTGGGGCAGCAGAGCTTTACTTCAGTGTAAGATAACAAAAGGTCCCTTACCTTGAGGAAGCCTCTGGGACTGCCCTGCCCCCCCCCCCCACAGGATACAACACATGCTCTGCAGCTACATGACTGGGGCTACTTAGGGTTGAGTTGTGTCACATTGCAAAGCTTAGGAGGCTGTTGCAGTGTATATGTACTGCATAAACATAACCGTGTAGGTATTACACCATAAAAAGTGGGGGGGGGGCAGAATGAGTAAAGTGCATTTCTGGAGGTAGGGAACAAACTTTGTCCCATGTATTAAATTTCTAATAGAAAAGTAACAATGTCTTTCACTCCATGGGGAGCTGCTCTAAGTCTGCTCAAGTGATTGATCAATGCTTTTAAATAGCACTGATAACTGTCTTGTCCAAATATTCCAATTCTCTTCTAATGCCCACTTTTTGGCTAATTTATACCCTCCTTTTCCAAGAACACTGTGGTGTACAAAGAAACAAACTCCTTATCTATAGCAATCAACCAAATTTATTGCTACAATCACTGACACTCCTGCAAATCCTGTTGTCCAGAGGCTTTCCCTCCCCAAAACTCCACTCAACTCAGTGGGTAAAGGTCCAAAGCCTCCAGTCCAAGTCCAAGTCCAATCCGATCCAATCCAATCCAATCTCCAAAGCACAGTCCAGTCTTCTGAAGCAGATTCCCTCCTCTCCAGCAGAGTGTCTCCTCCAGCAGGGTCCTGGCAGTCCCCTTCTCCAGTAGGTATGGGTCAGGTTCTCTCTGGGTCAGGGTAGCTCTGTTGCCTTCTGAAGCTTCCTTTTATCCTTGGATGTCTCATAATCCAAAATGCAGCTCTCCTGTGAGCTACCTTGTTAGCCCCTTGTTAAGTCCAAATTAGGCTCAGGTGAGCCATCTCTTCAGTCCATGTCCATTCAAAGTCCCATCAAGGCCAAATGAAGCTCAGGTGTCCATCCAGGTCTCCACTGGCCTTGATTGATTACAGCTGTGGAGCCATTCCTGCCCTTCCCAGAGCTGTCAAACAGCTGCCAAAACATGGAATCACTGTCAACACCACATCATCCACCTGATGCTCTTCTGATCTTCCATTACAATAGTACAGAAAAGTACTTTGAGTATGCAAGAAATGACCTTCCTGCACATTACTGTTCACCAACAGTGGGAAGAAGGGAGCAAGCTTCTCATCAGGGGCTGTGTTCCTCCTTGCCCTTGGTGCGGCATATGGGTGAATGTCAGGGCCTTACCTGTGCAATTGAAGGGTATCTGCCATTCACAAGAATGGGTCCCTTTTTCAGACAAGCCACCAAGCCTGCTCTGGAAAAGTTTATAGAGGTCAGAGAATACCATCTGATCTATTCTGGCCTTTTCACTTAAGAGTTCTTACTAAACTGGCTGATCTCCTTGTAGTTCACTCTATTGACAACAGCTAGCTGCTCCTGCACTCCTTGTGTCCTTGCAAGACACCTCTCAGTTCAAAACCTGACATGGCCCTGAGTTCTGAGGTCTGATCCTAGGAAGTAGCCATGTGCTCTGCTGGCTCTGATCTTCCCTACTCCCCCCCCCCCCCAATCCCTACAAGTTGCAGAAGCTCATTGGTTCTGGCAGAAAGTCAGTGCCAGACCGCTCTGCGTCGACAAGGATATGTCGGAGGCACCAGCCTGCTCTTAAACAGCCTTCAAAAGAAGCCATATTTAATATTTTGTCAATGGAACAGATCGGGAGATTTGCAAAACATCAAACAAATAGTTATACAAACACCTTCTGAAAGCAAATTAGGGAATTGGTGCAGACGAATGTTCCCATTGACAGGATGGTGGGTGTTTGCGGGCGGCTGTTTACATCACCACATCATGAAAAAAAAAAACACACAATAAACACCTCAAAGGAGCGCACATATTTATTGAGACGACGCTTTCATCTTTGGTTTGGGTGACAGGTACAAAACATTCCTGCCTTATTCCAAGAGCTGATTTTTTTTTTTTCCTCCCAGTCGAACAACCTGGAACACTGATGACACAGCTCCTTGCGCACAGCTGGATGCAGACATGCAAATGGCCAAGTCCTGTAAACACATGATGGGAACTGTCATTGCAGTCAAATATCTTTACAGTCAAAGCAAGAGACTTGTAATTATGCATCGCAGTATATTTCCCAGGTTCTCTGCATCATTATAACCTCGGGATGATGCAAATATCAGCATTTTTCTGCTCTCGAAGCAAAAAAAAAAACAACTTGCATGTTCACGGCGGTGGATAAGTATCGCGGACAGGTAGCTGCATTAGTAGGCAAGAGTAAGGGCGGAGGCCTGATTGTGCAACCTCTTGCAAATTTAAGACAATTGGCCATGTAAACCAATAATTTAGACATGCATTAATTTATTCCACTGTCTGCAAGTCGGGAGTATGCACAATTATGTCAGTGGCGCACATGATGCGCAATTATGATTCAGATCTGTATCTCTTTCTGTGCCTTTGGAGAAAGATCATTGCACAGTTAAGCCATCTGCACACGTGATGCACGGCTATGACTCAGGTCTGTGCTTCTACCTCTGCAGAACATGACATACACCTGTGGCAAGTTATGTGCAGCAGTGAATTGGAGCTACTTTGGGGGAAAAGTAAAAAATCACACTACAAGGTTTCCCCGAGCCCATACAGTATTTCTGTGCACATTAGGAAAAGGGGCCTCTTCCTCCCTGTCTGAAGTGACATCCCATCAGCATTGGTCATGAATGGCACCTGCTTTGATGGGGTGCCCTTGTACGGTGCACATCCGTACCTGGCAGCCCTAATCACATATCCACTTCTGCACATCAATGCTCCAAATGTATGATGGCACTGTGTGGGAAGGCAGAAGTATGGAACAGTAACAAGCAACATTTTCACATCCTTACTGTAGATCTGTGCAAAGGTGCATATCTGAATACCCACCTGTGTTGGTGTCTCATCCATTTGTTACAGGTGGCCTTAGATAGCACTGAGGCTGTTCCAGTTGTTACTCTGGGCACAACTTGGAAAAAGAACAAATAAGTGGAAGAATGGAGGGTTCCTAATGCACCGGTTACACATTGGAATCAAGATAAGTGATGTCAGGACTATAGCATTCGCCTCTGTTTTGCTCCCATTGCCCAAGAATAGCTCTGAAAGGGGAGGGGAGGGGTCACTTGCACGGCGCACTGAGGTTTCCTGCAAAACATATTGCTTTGCTCCCCCTCCAGCTATGCCACTGGGCTAAGGGACTAGTTGTACAATCCTAGCAAAAGGCAGGGTAAAAAACAACAACATCCCTTTTAACATCAGTGACAAGGGAAGTTTTTTGAGTGGTTGTGGAACACCTCATAGGGGAAGAAATATGCCTTTGGAGATCACAAACCTGGATTTATTACTGGGAGTTGTCACTGAACTTACTTGCTGGAGCCCCTAGTAGATTTTTGATACTTTCTCAACAAGAGAAATAAGGACGGCCAAGGTGATAAAACTAACAGAAGGAATTGATAAGGCTTCCCATCAAAGTTTATTGGCTAAGGTAAGGAGCTGTAGCACAGCTTGTAAAAAAGCTTGTTAGGCCAAACTTAATGTAAAAAAAAAGCAAGCAAGAGGCTAAGAGTTGTAAATAAGGCTGGCTTAGACTGAACACGTGATGCTACTATTTACTGAGTTGCAGTAATGGCCCTTCTAACCCCCTACTGGCTCCTCCATCTGTTAGTTTGTCTAATTGGTAGGAACTTTCCCACTCCTACTGCCTGAGATCCATTTAACTGGAGGAGTTAGGGATGGAACCTGGGACCTTCTGCTGAGATGCACGTGCCCCATCACTGAGATAAGGCACTTCTCCAAAGCAATTTCTCAAAGGTTCTAGGGCTTGAGTCAGGACCCTCATGGTCTGTAGCTGGGAACATAACTCAGTGAAGTACCTGAATCCACATAACTGCAAAGTAAATATCCAAACTCAGCCTTAGAAGAACATCAAAAGAGACCCACTGGATCAGGCCATGGCCCATCTAGTCCAGTTTCCTGTATCTCACTGTGTCCTACCAAATGCCTCTGGGAGTACACAAGACAACAAGAAACTTTTATGCTGTTGCTGTTGTATCCTAACCTCTATCCTCTGGTGTATCATACAGAATACAATTATCTCTGTTGATGCTTGTTGATGTTGTATTCTGCTGATATTTCTGACATATCAGAGATAGCCTACTTCTAAAACCAAGAAGCTACAGCCAACACAACTTGAAACCGGTGATGGACTTTTCCTCCATAAATCTGCCCAATCCCCTTTCCACAGAGTTTCTCTCTCCAAGTGTCTAAGCCAGGCCTTGCATGACTTGTGACTACCACATCAAATGCAGCTTCACAGCCAAGAATTCTGGCTGGCCACATGGTGCTGTTTTATTCTGAATCGTGCCCCTGGTTCATCTAGCCCAGCACTGTCTACTGGGATAGTTAGTGTCTCCAAGTCTGTAGGCCAAGATAACACAAGTCAGAGTTAGCCAGAAAATTGGCTGGCAGCAGGCCCAGGACTGACAAAAGGAAACACAATGCGCAATTCATTGATGGAATTCTTCACAACAGTATGATGGCTTGGGTGACGTTGAAAAAGAATTTGATAAATGCATAGATAGATCTACAAATGCAGTTAGCTAAATGTAATCACCACATAACAGAGGAGTATCAGTTGCTGGGGGCAGGCAACAGGATGGTCATTACGTTCATGCCTCCTTGTTCAGAAGCTCTGAGAAGCATCTGTTGGAGCAGAATGTTAGACTCAACAGACCTGATTCAGAAAGACCTTATTGCATCTTTATGTTCTTACTATTCTCTGAAGTATAACCTAACTCGGGGCAGTGTAACCCAGAATGCCACCTGATGCAGTCTTGGATCCACTGCCTCTGTGGTACAACCCCCTCCCCATGGCATAGCTAGTGCAAAGCACTAAGTTTTGCAGGGAGCCTCAGTGTGGTGTAAAAGCGGCCCTTCCCCTTCAGTCCCATTCCAGGTGGTGGAAACAAAACAGGTATTTGCCTCTGTTTTGTTCCCACAGCTGTATTGGAATTGCGGAAGATATTACTGAGGAGATAGGGTGTGGTGTCCACAGTGCCCCTTGCTCTGAGTAAATGCAGGATTAAAGCCCAGGTGGTAGCTGGAGGTGGAGCTGGAGGTGTGCCCAGGTGGTAGCATAAGGAGATCCCTCAGGTATATAGGGAGCACCTGAGGCAGAAAGGGTTTGGTGGGTGATAGAAGGAGCGCAGGTTGGAGAGGAGACTAACTTGGCTTATTGAATTGGGAATCAGACTGTGGATTGTGACTGGACTTTGGCTTTGGACTTTGATTTGGATACCCTGACGGATTGGACTGACCTACCTGGGACCTGACTTTGGACTGTAACTTGGTTTATTGGCAACTCTGATTGATTGGACTGGTTTACAAGGCCCAGTGGATTAGGATTTGGCAAAACAACCACCCAGAATGGCTCTGAAAGGGAGGGGCAGCTTGCACACCGCAGGGAGGCTTCCTGCAAAACTTAGCACTTTGCACACCATCTAGTTATGCCACAAGCCCTTACCATGATCCTCATAGGCCACCATCAGGGCCATGACTAGGGCAGAGCCTGGGGGGCATCTGCCTGGGGTACTCAGCCAAGGGGGAATGCACGGCTACCCCTCAGGCTCTTATTATGGAGAAGGAGCTGGGCGCTTCGCAACTTCCATTCCTTCTCCTGTGTAAACTGCCTCTCAGGTGGCCTCATGGATGGGCCTAAGTTTGAACAGGATGGGGGAATATGGCAGGCATCACAGTCTGGGGTAGTGATTCATATCACACACACATTGGTTAAGATTATCATTGTGCTTTCAGGAAGACCCTGAACCAAGTCACTGCCACATTTATGCATATGCCACTGCAAAGCATGATCATCTCTTTAAAAAAATTTTTTTTAAAAACTGCTTAGAAAAAAGGAGCCCACCATTCAGGAAAAGAGAGCTGAAAACACTACAAGGAATTCAAAAGCCAGGATTCGAGACACTCTGAGAAGTGTGAATACATCTGATAATGAACAATTATGTATAAATTAAGTGTGAAGCGTTTTTCGCTCCTGAAATTAAATCTCATGAGATTGCAAACTAGGAAGGAACGCAGAAGGAATCTGAGCTGTTACCTCCCTTGTAAATATGTCGATTTAGGAAGTGAACATGCTACAAACAAGAGAAAAAGAAGAAGGAGGGAGCTAATGTATCATTAAGGCACTAAGCATCGAGTGGCTTTCACAATCAAAATCCCACTCCTTGACTTGGCTCTGCAGGCAGGCAGCCCAAGTTGCACAGAAGTGGTGCAGTGTAAAGGCAGAGGGATTTCTCCTGGTCACTGATATTTGTTGGAAGGTCCTAGTGGCTTGGGGTATGTCGGCTGATGTCCATTGCAAGCAAGACTCAAACCGGCCCCTTTCACAGATTCTGTCTCAGGTGGTGCAAAGTGAGAATTATTTGGCAATGATGAATCCCCTAAACCAGCCATTTTCAACCACTGTGCCATGGTGAGTGGTCCACAGGTGTGCCACAGGAATTTGGGGGAAAGGTCACTTATTAGTAAGGTCGATGTGGGATGTGAGCCCCCTCTGGCAGCATGGTGTGCCTTGTCAATTGTCAAAATCCTTAGGGTGTGCCTTGACAACTTTAGTGCCTTGTCAGTGTGCCATGAGATGAAAAAGGTTGAAAATCGCGGCCCTAAACTCTGAAAATAGAACCAGCAGCCACAGTGTTTTTTTCTCAGCAGCCCATTTTTTCCCCCAGAATTCCACTTCGATGTGGGTGATCAGTATAAAATTGGGGTAGGGAGGAACAGTTCCTTTCCCATTTCTTTAACAACGAAACAGAACTACTGTGTGTGAAACTCTTCTCTGCATTTAGCAGTTCCAGGTCCTCTACAAAAAAATGGATTGCCAATTAATTCTGACCTTTGGGGGAAACAAAATATATCAAGTGAATGGAAAATGCATTCCATTTCTGTAGGATGGCCAAGTTGCCAAGATAAAAGGCTCCAGCTGTTCGAGCTGTTTTCTTTTTTAAAGGGGGAGAAATTCCAGTAAAAGACAGTCTGAAAAAGGAGTAAACAAGGAATCTGGAACTGAAAGTTGTAGTCAAATTAGCTGAGAAGTCACTGGAGTTCCTCCAGACCATCCCTCCTCCAACGTAAATTCTTTGCTATGAAAGAGCATGGGCAACTGACACTGAGTTCCTAAAGGAGAAGCTTGCCCCCTGCCTTTTCTGAGAAGACTCTTGATTCTGCCTTTTGCTCAGGCAAAAATGGAGTTTGCAGTTCAGCTCAAAATGGAATGATTGGGGGGGGGGGAAACATAGCCCAGGAGGTAGATTCTCATACCAGTATTTCCCATAAGGAGACCCCGGGTTTTTTTTAATTAAAAAAAAGTGATGTTGTTGTTCAGTCATTAAGTTGTGTCCGACTCTTTGTGACCCCATGGACCACAGCACACCAGGCCCCCCCCCCTGTCTACCACTAACTTCTGGAATTTGTCCAAATTCATGTTCATTGCCTCCATGACACTATCTAACCATCTCATCCTCTGCCATCTCCTTCTCCTTGTGCCTTCATTTTTTCCCAGCATCAGGGTCTTTTCTAATTCACTGATTTTTAGGGCACGATCCTAACCAGGTCTACTCAGAAGTAAGTTCTGTTTTGTTCTTTGGAGCTTACTCTCAGGAAAGTGTGGTTAGGATTGCAGCCTTGGTCTCCTTTCAGTTCAGGGGACTTGCAAAAGTCTCCTGCAACACCATAACACGAAAGCGTCTATTCTTTGGCGCTCAGCCCTCCTTATGGTCCAGCTCTCACAGGCATACATTACATTACATCATCATCATCATTCTTTATTTACAGTCACAGACCCAGCGTACATTACATCAAAATAAGTGATAAGGGAAAGCAAAGCCTCCTGATTAAGAAGGAATCCTAAATGTGGAAGTACCAGGTGTAGATGCACTCAGTGTGGTTTATGCTGATTGGTGGAAACTCCGCAGCATTTGGAGTGGGTGTCCTAGCCCACCATCCTGGAGCTGCAGGGGAGTTTGCCTGGACCTTCATCTACAAAGCACATGTTCTACTAGTAAAGAATGGCTCCTTCTATGTTTCGTGACAAGTTCTTATTGAGGAGGTCAAATTGTCAGTGAGCTGTACCACTTTGCACTGCAAACAAGGCCTTTTGCATTCTAATGCTGCATCAGTGGCATTGCTCGGGTGACTGAGTGACACCTATGAGGGTATCACACCACAAGTGGCCAAAATTTTGGAAACCTTTTAGAAAATAATACCATCATGTTATATATCATTGAAAAGGTAATTTCATGTAAAATGTAATGAAACAAACCATGTTGGATTATCTGTATTCTATCAAATGTTATGGCCAAATAACCAGAAAAAGAAAACCCAACTGCCTTATGTAACAAAAAAATGGATTTACTTGCTTCAGAACTGACCAATGAGACTGATTGTTCCAAGAAGCCAAAGAGGTGTTATTATGACACAGCAGGGAACCTATAAAGTGTTAGTGTGAGTCAGCTGTCATTTCCATGTCTCAGAGCTAATACTAAAAGTCTGATTCAGTTGTGTGAGTGTCATCAAGTTGGCCCCTTGTTTTTGGTTGTTTATTGATTTGTTGGGTGATCTGTACTGTTCTGTATTAACATAAAGTTACTGGGGGGCGACACCAGCCCTCGTGATGCGATTGCATTGAGGCTGTGCATATGATATTGTAATGTATTAATCATCATCATCAGAACTTTTATTGGCATATAGTAATGTATTCTGTATGGTCTGGTATGGGAGGAGGTTCATCATGGGGATGAAGTAATGAGTTCTCACACCGGGTGACGCAAACCCTAGTAAATGGCACCTGTGACCAGGGCAGACCACTTTAAAATGGCTGGTGGAAACTTCTGCAGATCTCCTGGTTCCAGGAGCCATTCTGAAGATCCCTGCAACCTCTGGAAGGTCTCTGCAGCATCCAAAGATCTTTTAGCACTTCCAGCTGTACTCTGCTGTTGTCCTGGGGGTCTTTGCTGGATTCTTCTGATGGCATGAAGGGTACCTCTTGCTTGTACCTAATTGGATCAATGGGGTTAGGTGCAAGGGCTACCTTTCTTGCCATCAAAAGAATCCAGCAGAGACCCCCCCAGGACATCAGCAGAGTACAACAGGAAATGCTGTTGGATCCCATAGGATCAATGGTATCCCATAGGATCAAGTCCCATAGGATCAATGGTTCATTATCTGCGAATTTGCTATTAAGTTTTCCAGGAACCTAGCCCTAGCTGAGAAGGAGAACTGATCCTATTTGAAATGGTGTTCATAGACAAGAGGCTACAAATGCAATCAAAAAGAAGGCATTCAAATGTAAAACAAACCGAAGGGGTGTCAAAGTTGGTTCTTGCCAGAGGGAACCATTTAGCCTATGACTGACCCTGCCCTCAATCATGTGGCACACACATACACACAGTCCCACATACAGCCCCCCCCCAGCAGTGTAAAGTAGTCATGGTACATCCCAAACACAGGTTGATGACCTCAGTAAGAATTAGGCCAATGAACACAGTCTCAGGCAAGGGAGGAAAGAGAAATGCTATATTTTAATAAGCATTAATCCAATTTTGCAATACTAATATTATTTTTATTAATGGTCCCATGAAATTTAATGAATGCACTGAATACAACGGAAAAACATTGCAAAACATATTTGGCAAGAGACCAACCAGACGAGAAGGGGAAAGTGAACAGAGTCACTCATTAGGAAGGTCCATTAAAACTAAGAGGAATGCTTGCAAAATGTTACCTAATTCGGTCAACTGAAGGTTCATACTCAACACTCAAACAAAAATGGAACCATTGAGTGTTGTGCACTATTGCCCCAATCCAATGGGACTTACTCAGTGATCAGCTGCCATAAGTTGCCTTGCAACACAGCAAATGTCACACTGCCATTGACCACTATGGTTTCACCAACAGAAATGGCCAGAGGTTACATGCCTATATGAGAACCACCCAATTACTCCCCAAACACTCCCCCAAATAAGCAGGTTCAGGCCTGGTTAGTACTTGGATGGGAGACCGCCTGGGAATACCAGCTGCTGTAGACTTATACCATAGTCTTTCAAGACTGAAGGTTGCTAACTCCCCCAAATACTGCAGATAAGGTGGTAGAGTGGGGCAGTTTATGAATATTTCAGGAGAGGACTGGGTGGGCCCAACCAGGGGGCAATTCAAGGGCAGGAGGGCATGGATCTCTGCTGCATTCACACACATTTGGTTCCTACCTCCCTTTTTGAGCCTGGACTCCCCTTCTGAGACAAAACAGCTGGCATAGGCCCAAGATCACTCATTGGTAACCAGGTGGCCTACCAGGAGGTATATTTTTATTCATCTCTCATGGGCCATCAGGTCCACAGAGCACAGATGCCATTGTGTGGTTCACCTGAGAATGAAGATTATTTTAGGTTGCTTTAACTGATGCCCAGATTTACTGTGAAAAGTTAGTTGATAGCGTGCTTGGTTGCAAATAGTGTTTCAATGTTTTAAATGAATAATAATACAGACATACATTCTTTCAACCTACGGTTACAGCTTTATTTTCTTCATCTTTGGGGAGGTAGGTTTTTTGTTTTTTTTTTAATTTTATCTACCCACCAAAATGCTTTTGCATTTTTGGACAGATTTTTCTCCCAGCTGGATACGTCACATTGCTACAGGTTCACAAAACAGGTAATGCTTGCGGGACTAAAAATGGACATTGCCATTAAGCAAATTGACACCAAGAGAAGGAAGGATGGGAGACTTTCTCCTCTCCTTCGATTTCTCGTTAGAGTTCAAGGGAGCTTTTGTTGGGTAGATGTCATTAAGCAGCTTCTTTCTTGGGTTCAGAAGTTTGGGGAGGGTTTGAAAATAAGGGCTGGGAAGAGGGCAAACTCAGGAAGTCTCCACCATTTACGGGCAACCTAATCGGACAGGCCAAACCAAGGTCGTGGAGCTTGGAATTAATTAATACAGGCAAAGCAATCTTGAAACCTGCCTACTGTTTTGCAACAAAGATCCATCCAGGAGCTCTTTCAAGGCCTGTAAGAAAGTCGCCTTTGTTAGGGGGGCTGATTGAATGTTACTCTGTTACCTCCTTTTACACGCAGGGGTATTATATAACGCGTCCGATACAATGTTTAAGTAACATTAGTATTATGTTATATGGCCCCATGAAGAAAAGGATGTTTAAAGTGAAGGCTGACATTCCATCCTCAACTTTTGCTACCTCTCTGTTACATCACACCTCAAACATAACATTGAGCTAAGCCCCTGGCCTCCCAGCCCTGAGACGCAAGGAGATTAATTTCAGTAAGTACATTTAAGTTCCCTGTCACCCTTCTCACAGTTATTAGCTCATATAACCTTTGGTTTCTTTTTCCCCACCTTTGGGTTAGTAGCGCATTCTAGTGCACATCGTTCTGGAAATACATGCTCCAGGTATGGCAGAAGGAGTCACAATTTCTGACTCCTGATATAAACATGGCATATTTGCTGTTGAAGATTTAAAAAAAATAAAACCCCTTTGAACAGGCAGCAGGTTTGTAAATGTTATCCTTGGATCCCATGGAAGTGATGGCTCGATTGCACAGGCCATTGTAGAATCAATTACTTGTTTGTGCCACGCATAGCCATGATCCACATCGGTTTGTGTTTTTGAATGGGGAACAGAATGCACAATTAAACAAATTGTGCTTGAGATGTGCAACCATTTGAAGACGTATCGAGGCTTATGCTTTTGCATGGAGAGTGGGCTGTTCAATGGCTGATAATAATACTGATGTCACGCATTAGCCTTTTCCAGAACCTTGGGCTGGTTCTGCAAGTGTTCAGTGAAAGCAAGCATGGTAGAAAGTGGGAGCATGGTACTTGCTGCAAGCGTGCTCACTGGAACATTTTCATTGCAGACAGAGACGGAGATATGCCGCTGTCATCATGCGTCCCACCAAGTGCATGAGACCACTGCTGTGAGGCTCCTTGCAAAACTTAGCGCTTTGCACCACCTCCAGCTACTCCACTGCCCTTGAGCCAGTCATGACTCTAGCCTGAAAAATTGGTGAGGAACAACCAGCCAAGGATTGAAACTCTGCATGCTTATATTTTGTCTGTGGAAATCATAACTGAGGCAAGTCTCTGGATCCCTAAGCTGCCATTGAGCTTGGCCTCAAGCCAGGTGTTTCCCCTGGGGAAGAACATCAGAGGAATTCTGAGGAGTCAGAATCGTCTGATCAAGTTTTGTGTGTGTGCATCCCCATTTATCGTGGGGATAAATACATCCACATTGGCACACTTCACACATGCACATAGAAGTGTGATTTTGAGACAAAACCTTTAAGGAAAAAAAAATGGATCCCCATATATTAAATGGAGGGTTAATCTGAAAACACTTTGGGAACAAAACAAACTTTGGGGATGTTGGGACTGTTTCCTTAAAGCCCTCCTCAAAAGCATACCATTTTCACATGAGGTTACTAATGGACACCAAAGCTGCAACCATTTTTTTCCTTGTGAAAATGAGCCATGTTCTTTGTCCTGGTAACAGTGGCCGGTGGTGTAGGGGGTGCAAACCACTAAGTATTGCAGTGAGCCTCATCTCAGCATGCAAGTGGCTCCCCTTCCCTTTGGAGTCATTCCAGGCCGGGGGGTGGTGGTGGTGGAGTAAAACGAAGGGAAATGCTTGTGAGACTAAAAATGGACATTGCAAGTGGGGAGAGCAAATGCTTTCCCCTGCAGGGAATGGCTCCAAAGGGGAGGGGGATGGCCCCTTGCACACTGCAGTGAGGTTCTCTGCAAAACTTAGTGCCTTGCATGCCCTCTAGCTATGCCACTGACAGTGATGTGTTGTATACCCAGTCAGAATTAACTTCATGCGATGATGATAATGATGATACCAGGAAATAGAGTGAGGCCATTTTGAAGGAGAAAAAAAATGAGTGTCACAGTTGAAGGCACCTAGTGTTGTAAAGAGGTTCACAATGAGAACTGCCCCCCACTGCCTAAATGACCCATCTATAAGACTGACTGAGGTAATTGCAGGAATGACCCACCTCTGTTCACCAACTCCTCTGGATTGGAAAAGGAAGAGGGGGTGGAGCATTAGAGGAAATGTAGAGGAGAGGAGAATAGTGGGCTAGAACACCCCTGACACTCTAGCCTACCACTCTGCATTCTCTCTTCCATTCTGCCCCTGCTTCCTTTTCTAATCCAGGTTGAGGAGCCCAGACACATCTCCACATAGGACCGACCTTAGGGCAATTTGAACAATTTGGCCAAACGGAACCCCGCACCTGGAGGGGCCCTGCACTGGGCCAGTGAGCAGAGCACCCACTACCACAGCCAGCACCTTACTCTGTAGCTGATGTGCTGGCACGGAATCTTCCATGTTGAGGAGTTGTAAGGAGAGTGCAGTGAGCAGAGCATTACCACTGGATGGCCCTCCCTCCTGCCTACCCCTGGGTCCAGTTGACTTGAACACACCCCCCCAGGAGCAGTTGGTGATGATGCCACTGCTGGGTGCCTCACCACTGCCACTTAACCAGGTGAGAAAGGGGCCCAATGGGGGTGAGGCCCTGCACAAAAATATTTGAGCCCCTATGGTCTACCCTGTCCCCAGATATTGGGGTCAGCATTTAACATGTTGCCTCAGGCACTGGGAGGCCTTGGTCTAGCCCTACCGAATTGCCAGGAATAGGTCATACACCTGGATGTGCCACAGAGCCCTGCCTTCTCTACACAGCGCACCCTGTAAAATGCCCCAAAAGGTCACCAAAGAGTGCTGCAGGTGGGAGAGAATGTTCCCCTGCACACATTTCAGCTCATCTCTAGTTAAATGTGTGAGCAGCGATACCCAGCGATAGAGAGAGACTGGAGAAGGTCGAAATCAGCACCGAATCTTAAACTCCCTGAAGGCTTTTCCACGCTGGATTGCACAGTCATTTGTGAAAATCCCCTGTGACTGTTTCGCTCACTTCTGCCCGCTTTGTTCCATAGGCAGCCCAACATGTTTTTCTGCCGATATGCAGATTTAGTGATGTTGTGTTTGGATTTGCCTGTGAAGGGGGCTTCAGCCGACACAAAGGACTTATCAATAGCATTGGACGGTCTTTGACAGCTGGCTGTGCTTCTCTTCCTGGGAACAGGGGGAAAAAAAATACACAACAACAGGGAAGAAAAGGTTGACTATCAGCCAGTTAGTCACAAAAAACCCCAAATCTCATGCATAGCTTTGTGTGTGTGTGTGTGTGTGTGTGTTTGTCTGATGTGACTTTGTTTGTAGTCATGCGCAAGGTTAATGTGTTTGCTTGCAGGGAGAGAAATATTGGGGGGTACCTGTTTTGTGAGTGTGTGTGTGTTTAATAGATTCCGCCTCATTCCTTTACCCCCTCTAGCTGCCAAGAGAACAAGGCTTCACTTGATCGCCTTGATAAATCCATCATGTTTGCATGGTTATAATTAGATTAGCAGCTGCTGTAAGTCTGGGAAAGGGAAGGTTTCTGTTTATTAAAAGGAATTGTTTCCTCAAAATGCCGGAGTCACGGTTTCAACACCCGCCCGTGGACGCACCGAATCCGCCACGCAAGCCGGCACGACTTCAGGCATGACCGAAAAAAGAAAGAACGAATCAGTAATGGGTATATGATTCTCAAATCGAGTCAAACTGATAGAAATCAGGGTGGCTGTCAGCTGTGCAAATTGAGAGCTCCAAGCGAATGACTCCAATGGGTGACGGCGAGGAGCGTTTTCTGCTAGGGAGGTGCTCCCCCTGCTGTCGAGTGGACTGAAGAAGGTTTAAGTTTGTGCTTTGGGGTGGGGGGGTTCCCCTGGAAGTTAGCTTTTTTTGTTCAGGTGCATGGCCTTCCATGTATGTAGAGAGATGAGATGCATTGATCCTCCTGCAGAGATTTGTTGTCCAAAGACACGACCCCCAAACATCTGAAGTGTGATAACTCTCCTCTGCATTTATGAGCACCTGAACACCTTCAAGGCATCCCTATTTTACCTTTGGAGAGCTGGGGGATAATCGCTTTGGAGGGGCAGATTCCAGCAAATAGAGAGGCTCTTTGTTCCAACAAAATTATCTCCTAAGAAAGTTGGCTCAAATTTTGCCCCATATGGAAAAGGGGGTAAAAGGAGAGTTGAGGCCTTATTATTCAGCTTGCCTTATTTCATCACTTCCTGTTAGTGATGGCAGCTTTCTACCCAGCGGCCAAAATTTTCTTTCCCAGAAACATCCCCCCCCCAGCATCACAGCACAGCACAGCATGGCAGAGCATCATTTCATGAAGTTTTGGAAGAAAAATGGTGGCCGCCAGCTGTTGGCTGCTGGGAGGAACATGGTCGCTTCCACCACCTATAAGGTCCACCTGTAGTCCCCATTTTGTCCCCCTCCAATTCACAAAGAAAGAAAGAAAAATAACCACCCAAATTCCAGCACCCACAAATAGGGTAAAAAATAAATAAATGAGGTGATCAGTTACCTTGAGCCTTAATTCAAACATAAGAAAACAGGGTAGGAGTGAGTACGGGTATTTAATCTGCTCAAGATGGTAAATGTGTCTCTTTTTTTTAAGGCTACGTGCCCCCAAAATTGGCTTGCTTCAAATATGGCATGGACATACTGCTTCACTGCCATCCAGTGGCATAGCTAATGATTGTGTAGCCCGGTGCTGAGATCAAAATGATGCTCCAGAAGTGACGTCACGCCTGGGCTTTTAAAAAACTGAAAATGGGGGAAAATCCACCTCCGCCCCCGAGCAGCTTGCTACCCACTTGCTCTGCTGCTTCCCCCCAGGCTCCCCCCATATTAACGCCTTATGAGTTCCCTTCCGTATCATCATAACACCTGTCAGAACAATCAGTCTCATTGGTCAGTTTGGAGTGAAGAACATCCAGTTTTTGTTACATAATGCAGTTTTTTTTTATTTATTTTCTGGTTATTTGCCAATAACTTTTGATAGAATAGAGATATTTTGACACGGTTTGTTTCATTGCATTCTGCATTAATTCCGCATCAAATGGTACATAACATGATGGTATTATTTAAAAAATATCAAGGTTTTCATAATTTCGGCCACTAGTGTCAAACTCAGGTTGTTGCCCCCTCAAAGCTTGTTGCCCGGTGCAGTTGCTACCCCTGCACCTCCTTAGCTATGCCACTGCTGCCATCTTATTGGATCCTTGGAATTGGCCTGCTCAATCTCTTTGTGTTTTCTATACACTAGATGGTCTTGAAACTGGGCTGTGGGTGAAATATTGTCTTCATTTTGGCTTTCCTCCAGACCTAAACAAAACCTAAATGCAGAACTACAGATTTCCCAGTAACTCTTCACACCTCTCTGAGTTCCTAAAATATTTACACTGTTATTTATGATGACTGATTATTCCCACAGCATCAATTTTCATATAATTCAATGCAATTTTCATTTTTGCAGAGTAATGGAAGCAAAAAAAAAAAAAGATGGGTCCTTGCCAGGACAGAGGTTACAATCTCCATTTGGCGGTGTGTGGAGTGAGAAAAAAAAATGAAGAGAGGGAAGGGTGACAAAGGACAAAAAAGGGGGGAAGCTGTTCCACGTAGTGACAGTGTAGTTTCTAGAACAGTGATTCTCAGCCTGTGTGCTGTGCCACTTTGGTGTGCCACATAAGGCCCACAGGTGTGCCACAGGGCTTTGGAGCACTTCCGTGGGAAGTTTTTAAAACTTAAATGAAAGAATTTTCAGAGAAAAGCAGCCTATAATTTTCAGGTGGCTGGAGACAGGCTTAGTGACTGGGGATGGTCCATCCCATTCTTAGCACATATTCAGAGGCAGTATAACTTGAAACACCAGCTACTAGGGGAGGGCAAGTGCTGCAAGGACAACAACAAAAGTCCCCTTCTGCCAAGGAGACTTCCAGCAGCCTCCCTGGCCCCGTTGGATACAGCAGTAGTCATTTCGTTGCTGCTGCATCTGCTGGTACCATGCAGCTGGGCTGCCCACCATTATAGCCAAATGGAACCTCCAGGTTTAGAAACAGTGTATCTTACCAGCTACAAGAAGGGGGCAATGAAATAATAAGGGGAGAGGTCTGGCTTCATGTGGTGAGCTTCCCAGATTCCTCTGGCTGGCTAGTGTTGGGAATGACTCCTAGTCTCAATTGATCTTTGGTTGCTGCTCCAACACCCTTACATTAATTCTCAACTCCCCAAAACAGCTGTCATTGTATTTACTTGAGAGAAAGTCATTTGGGGACTTAGATCAGTGCCTTTTGAGCTCAGTGCTAGATAATCTACTGTCGTGATTTGAAATCCATTTTAATTGATTTCTTAGAAGTCCAGGGAGTAAAACTTAATTCCCTATGGATATTCCCCACACCTCCAATAAGGGACATGGTATGGTGTAATTTGGCTCCTTTTGTTTTTCATTGACTTCTTTATTCTACAATTTCTACAGCTGCCTGGGAATCGAGGGGGAATCAATTGAGCTGTCACCGATTCCAAAACTGCAATATCTATTAAGGTGTCACCAGATTTAAACTAGATCCTCAGTCTCTTCTAATTGCTCACTGCTGAACGCAGGTGGAAGCAGTGAGCTGGGGAAATCAAGTAACTGGGAGACAGCTTTAGAAGGAATAGCTTCACCCCAAATCATGATTCAGTCAACCCAACCCTTCAGGAATGTGGCTTGCATTCCTCTCCATTCCAAGCCGATTCAATGGACAAACTTGATCAACCTGTTTTGGCTAAAGGGCCAAGAGATATGAACACAGCATCCAAGCCAATCAAGAGATTGTCTGCGTTTAGCCAAATCCTATAAGTTAAGATTTCCATTCACCAAGAATAACATATACTCACTGCAAAACAGTGACATGACCATCCTGGATAACTATACCCCGGTCAAATACATTCCAGTATTGGACGTTTGCATCTGTTCTTTTTTGTATTTATTTCCCAATACATGTATATTTACATTAGATGTAACCTTTTTATTTTTAAACGCAAAGGTAGGGTTAGGGATAGGGATAAGGAGCTTAGGATATATAACATGGGATTTGTTGCCCATTTACTGTGGGATGCAAACGACTGGAATTAAAAGAAGAAGAAAAAAGATGCAAATGTCCAGGAATACCGATGACCAGGATGCATTTGACCAGGATACAATCATCCAGAGTTCAAACACCTTAGCACCATCCACAACCAACTTATGTCCACATAGGCTGGGCAAGTAACCATAGGACATTCAGAAATGTGCTTATGCAGCAAATTGCCAAATGATCACCGATGAAGGGCAAACAAAGAAGCAAGTGTGTCTTGGAGCATGTACAGAGTATATTTCCCTTATTGCTGAGTAAGCCCAGCCAGCCCACCTCTTGGGGGAAATGGCAGCGAGCTATGCCACACCAGGGAGAATGATGTTCATAATCTAGGATGATGCCTGGATGCCTTTGTTTGATTCAAATAAATAAATAAATAAATAAATAAATAAATAAATAAGTCCCAGTCTACAAAGAGCTTCCGCCACATGACAGCATTGTTTGGGTCTCAGTTTTACTTCCGTGTGGCAGTCTCATGCAGGGCTTTGGCTCAGGCCTAGGACAGAGTGTGGCGTGAGAGGGTTTTTAACCCCTTACCTCTGTGTCATTTTCCCACTGAAAACTGCACTGCCAAAGCAGCTATTTAACCTCAAAAGTGCCATTGTAGCCATTCTATTCCTATGCAACAATTCAATTTTGAATGAAGGTGGACAGCTTGGCCTCCATTTTGATTTGATGTCATGATGATGGTACATAGACAATCACATTTGACTTTGTGGTGATGTATGAAATCCAAGTTGAATCAAGGGCAAGCTCTATTTTGTAGTACATGGTCACCGATGGAATTCCAAATCTTCCAGTGTTCTATACATGTTAGTTTCCCAGCATTTCAGTGTGTGCAACTGGCCTATTTTGTGTGTGTTTTTTTATTATGCATTTTTCCTGCTGTCTTTGTAAAACTCCCCAGGAATGCAGTTCAAGGCATGCTAAAGAAAGATGCTCAAGAAATAAGCAAGTTCCCTTTGTGTGATGACTTGTTTGTGGAGCACATCAGAGAGACTGAAGCTGCCGATGGAACTGTTCTGGGTCTCAAACCTGGAAGCCACTGGATTCGGGATGATGTCAGTTTCATCCCAGGCCTGAATCCCCTCCAGGAACAGTTGCGAAAGGCAAGTTCCAAAAGTTCCATCACAAAAAGTGATGGAAATAAACATTAGAACCATTAAAAGGTAAAGCCGTCCGCACCCTGTGCCTCTCTTTTCTTTCTTCTTCTTTTAAATGTTCTTTTACCCCTAAATTGGCACTGAAATTATTCTGGCATCTTCTTTGCCTTTACAACTTTGTCTGATGGGCCATTTTCCATTCATTTATTGCTGTCAATGTGAAAAAGCTGCTTCCAAACGTCTGTTCCAAAACTGGTTTAATTTCTGTTTATGCTCCTTTTGTCCTAGAATCTCCTCAGAGCTGAAATTAGAAACAAGGTAGGACCCTCTCTCTCTCTCTCTCTCTCTCTCTCTCTCTCTCTCTCTCTCTGCTATAAATTTTATTAGTGCACCTCTCTCCCCCATTCTTGCAGTAAATAAGAAATCAGGCGAAAAAGGAAAGAGCTGGTATCTCTGAATGTCCACTTGCATCTTTTAAAAGACTAGGATTACTTGGGTTAAAGGAGTCAACCATTTACAAGAGCATTCAAGACCAAGAGAGAAGTGAGCTTGTGCGCCGAAGACCAAATCTTCTCCAGCTGTTTCACGCGTCTCCTTGTACGCAACGGCGAACATCTGGTTTCATTGTTTCACCGTCTCTTTAAGAAGCAGGGGGTGTTTGCCATTCTTTCGTATAATTGGGTTTTTACTTTTACGTTCAGGTGGAGGCATGGTGGTGATTAATAAGCCCGGCAAAGTGAACATGTTTGCAATCAGCATTCAGCCCTTCAAGAGACAAGGTGTCGCCCAACCACAGTGGCGCATTTTTAGTCCTCTCCCTTCCCCACATTAAAGCAAGGGTCCTCGGGGGGGGGGCAACTCTCTTCAGAGGCAGCCCATCCAGGAGGCCAACTGAAAGGGTCACTGTCAGTGGTGGGTTGGGAAGGGAGTGGAAAGCTGTCAGGAGATGCCACAGAACCTGCCTTCCCTTGCCCAACACCTGCTGGACCACTCCCCTTGGCCACGACCCCACTACACCCTCCTTTTCCACCATTGTTGCAATCCTTTTCCTAAATGTTTTTCCTGAGCACTCAGGCTCAGTGCCTTCCCTTCCCTTCTGCCATGATTGACTAGGGAGGCAGTGGTGTAGCTAAGCTGGGGCCAGGGGGTACAGTTTCTTCCCACAGTAGAGTGGTGGTTTTCTGCTGTCTTCACTGGGGGGAGGGGTTAGGGTTAGGCCTGCCACCCTTGTCCCTGTATGACTCCAAATAGAACCATTTCAGGTGTCAGGGGCAAGCATACGCA